>NC_140463.1:9092500-9132500 GCF_051167445.1 Perissodus microlepis
TATATATATATATATATATATATATATATATATATACATACATATATATATATATATATATATATATATATATATATATATATATATATATATATATATATATGTGTGTGTGTATGTGTATATATATATATATATATATATATATACATATTATTGATTGTGATCCAGCGGATGTTAAGAGTTTAAAGGCTAAAATGTGCAAATTTGCTGGTGTTTAGTTTCTTGATTCCATGATGATTTAACCAACACTTGTGTGACAGTGAATCCAACAGGCCTAACCGACCATAGTCCTGCACCTACAGTGAAAAACTGTCGTTGTGATTTCATAAGCACCTGCTTGTTTTCTCTGTGTGTATGTGTATATATATATATGTGTATATATATAGTCAAAGCCAGATGGAAATAATTGAACAAGCGAGCAAACTCTCAACATTTTTCCTGCATGCTGAGCTAATGATTAGTTTGTGTTTTTCTGCAAACAGTCTCTCACTCTTTCAACATGTTCATAATAAACTGTGAACACACTTCGCCGACTTCACGGATTTTTGATGGTAGCGATCAGGCTACTTTTACTTCCAAAATCCATGTCCTGAGGGTGGGGGTTGGTTGTTCTCCTGCCCTGCAGCCCATCCTTTGGTTCATATTCCAAGACTATTTTTCTGAATATATTCTTTCCCTCTAGCAACCGCCATATTATGATGGTGCAAGCAATCACAAACTCTACAGTCTCTCTAACTCCAGTGTATACCAAGCAATCTATTATTCTCAACAGAGCTAAACTCAACATAAACTGAACCCACATTAAAGTTAGCTCGGTGCTTACCTTTAGATGAGCCACGTGGTTCACGCTGATCTCAGCTAGGATCCAGGAGACAAGGGTGTGCAGATCGATGGAGATATCGATCCAAACGTTGGTAGTGGTATATGTTCCTGTAAGTTTACTACTCTACTCCCGTTTCATGAAAAAGCAGCTCTCTCTGCTCGACTCCTCTCCTGCACACACACACTTTCTCCGCCCCCTTTTCCTGGCTCTGTGGTGATATGTTACTGTGCGGTCACGTGACTCAGCTGCACAACGTGACCACGTGGGGTGTAATTTCGAAATTAGTGCCTATCTCCTTTTCCTAAACTCTTTTCCTTGGCCTCGATGAAAACGTCATCGTGGGAAGGAGAATTGCTAAGGACTCAGGGAAAGAGAGGAGCAGTGCTGAGAATTGGAACAGCCTTAGGCTGTATCCCAATTCAGGTTCTGCAGCCTTAACGGTCCTCAAGGGCCGCGTACTCAAAGACCGCTAAGGCCGGAAGTGCGAGGCTTGTAGGCTTGTGAAATGGGACGGTCTAGCCTCCGTCGCGCTGCCCAGGTTGCCTAGCAACCATGTTACTAACCGCTGGAAACGTTTCATACAGCTTTGTTTGACAGAAATGAAGGAGAACATATTTTGTTCATTTGTTCGTTTGTTTCTACACGAGCGTGTGATTTGTGTGATTTGATAAGTATCTGAGGCTGAGACCACAGGACTGTAAAACATGATTGTTGGGCTTCATTTCTGTACTGAACAGTCATTTAAGATTAGCTAGTAAATAACAATTTGCTAATGTTGTTCATGAGACTAAAGTCAGTGTAAATATAATATGGCCAATATTATAGTTATTATATTAATCATTATTAGTTATTACAGCAGTGAGTTTGAAGTCTCAAATCAAATCACTTTTATTGTCACATCACATGTGCAGGTACACTGGTACAGCACATGTGAGTGAACTCTGTGTCAAATACTGAGCTTCAGTAAAGATTCAAGTTGCAGTTGTTTATATTTCCCATCACCATAAATCTTCACTCAAAGACACTTATCTTTTACAGTGTATAAATACGTATAGATGTATCATATATAAGTGGATGTATAAGTGGATCATATATAAGAGACAAATATTGTTCATTTGGAATGTCTTTTTTACCAAACTGATATTGTATCAGAATTGCAGATATGGTTTTATATATCAATTTCTTTCATTTGAGCTTTCTTAGTGTTTCCAAAATTAACTTCTTTTTTTAATGTATTCATTTAATGTATTACCTCAGTTAAATTTCAATTCTTCATTCATATTTAATCTTTTGCTGTGGTAAAATCTTCTCTTAAATCCTTTTCTCCCCAAACTGCAAATAATTTCACAACAGTTGCTCTTAAATCTGTCTTAAATCTCTTAAATCTGTTGCTTTTATCTGTCCACCAGCTTTGAAACAACATCTGCTGTGACTTTATGTCCAGAAAAAAGAAACTCAAGCTAAACTGGTTTTGGGCTGTACTTCCATGTAATACCAGTTTGTACCAGAAGATAGAGCAGTGAGGCTGTGTAACCTTTATTCAATTAGGCAAAGACCACATTCATATTCACATTGGCAGCAAAGAAATGTTACAAATTCAAAAATTCTACTAAACCTCTATTTTTGGCTCCTCCTTTCACTTTTGTGTGTTTACTGTGTTCTTGAAGTCCACATGTTGTTTTTTAATGAATTCATTTTGATCCACATGTTCTGCAGCTGTTTTCTTGTTGATTTGAAGTTTGTATTATGAAATCGTGATTTGATTTGATCCTATATTTGATGAAGTCTGTGTAAAGTTTTTCTTAATAAACAGTTTGGTGTGAAAAATAAAGAAATGGTCTCACAACAAGTAGTTTGAGCCCTGATTTCAGATTCAAAGTAATTTAACTGTTTTCAGTGGTACATGTGGAGGTTCATCACAGGAGGGGACTGGGCTGTTCTCCACTCACACTGAAAAGGGTTCCTGCAGCTCATTAAAAACTCTGAAATGATCTTCAAGGACAAAGATGTTTGATTTTTCTTAAAAACAAGATGTGGGCATGAAGTTTTCAGAGAGTGTGTTTAAGATTCATTGTACTGAACATCTCACACAAAGCAGATGTTCCTGCATTGCAACAGCGGTTTGCAGATGTGTTCTACCCCCTGCCCGTCTGCATGACTCTCATTGAGCACCACCTTGAAACGCAGCCTGGCGTCTGTTCATGACCTAACATGTTGCCTGAGCACAAGAGACAAATTGTGCAAAAGGAATTGGCTGAAATGGTGAAAATGCTGTTATCGTAGGATGAAATGAGGATTTGTTCCTCAGTGTTTGGTCTCCTATGCTTACCTTTTCTCCAGATGATTTGTCCCAGCTGTTGAGAGGGGCCGGTTGTCTTTAAGGTGCTTCCAGGTAATTAAGAAGTGAGCGCACAGTTTTATACGGTTCTGTGATGATTATCACAAAGTGAACAAGGTCTCATGGTTTGATGCTTATCCCATGCCCCAGGTTGACCTGGACTGGTTAAGCACTGCTTAGCTTTTATCATGCTGGATTTAACCTACAAAACTGCTCAAAGAAGTCCTGCCATTGATTAATTCTTCGATCTTAAATATGATCAACCTATCTCTAATAATCGGCTATGTACCACAGGCCTTCAAGCTGGCTGTGGTTAAACCTTTACTCAAAAAGCCATCTCTAGACCCAGCAGTCTTAGCTAATTATAGGCCAATCTCCAACCTTCCTTTCATATCAAAAATCCTTGAAAGAGTAGTTGTCAAACAGCTAACAGATCATCTGCAGAGGAATGGTTTATTTGAAGAGTTTCAGTCAGGTTTCAGAGCTCATCACAGCACAGAAACAGCTTTAGTGAAGGTTACAAATGATCTTCTTATGGCCTCTGACAGTGGACTCATCTCTGTGCTTGTCCTGCTAGACCTCAGTGCAGCGTTCGATACTGTCGACCATAATATCCTATTAGAGCGATTAGAACATGCTGTAGGTATTACAGGTACTGCACTGCAGTGGTTTGTATCATATCTATCTAATAGACTCCAATTTGTGCATGTAAATGGAGAGTCCTCTTCACACATTGAGGTTAATTATGGAGTTCCACAGGGTTCAGTGCTAGGACCAATTCTGTTTACATTATACATGCTTCCCTTAGGCAGCATCATTAGAAGACATAGCATACATTTTCACTGCTATGCAGATGACACCCAGCTCTATCTATCCATGAAGCCAGATAACACACACCAATTAGTTAAACTGCAGGAATGTCTTAAAGACATAAAGACCTGGATGGCCGCTAACTTTCTGCTTCTTAATTCAGATAAAACTGAGGTTATTGTACTCGGCCCTGAAAATCTTAGAAATATGGTATCTAACCAGATTCATACTCTGGATGGCATTACCTTGGCCTCCAGTAACGCTGTGAGGAACCTTGGAGTCATTTTTGACCAGGACATGTCCTTCAACGCACATATTAAACAAATATGTAAGACTGCTTTCTTCCATTTGCGCAACATCTGTAAAATTAGAAATATCCTGTCTCAGAGTGACGCTGAAAAACTAGTTCATGCATTTATTACTTCCAGGCTGGACTACTGTAATTCATTATTATCAGGATGTCCAAAAAACTCACTGAAAAGCCTTCAGCTAATCCAAAATGCTGCAGCAAGAGTACTGACAGGGACTAGAAGGAGAGAGCATATTTCTCCTGTTTTGGCTTCCCTTCATTGGCTTCCTGTTAAATCCAGAATTGAATTCAAAATCCTGCTCCTCACATACAAGGTCTTAAATAATCAGGCCCCATCTTATCTTAATGACCTTGTAGTACCATATCACCCTATTAGAGCACTTCGCTCTCGCTCTGCAGGCCTACTTGTTGTTCCTAGAGTATTTAAAAGTAGAATGGGAGGCAGAGCCTTCAGTTTTCAGGCCCCTCTTCTGTGGAACCAGCTTCCAGTTTGGATTCGGGAGACAGAAACTATCTCTACTTTTAAGATTAGGCTTAAAACTTTCCTTTTTGCTAAAGCATATAGTTAGGGCTGGACCAGGTGACCCTGAATCCTCCCTTAGTTATGCTGCAATAGACGTAGGCTGCCGGGGGATTCCCATGATGCATTGAGTTTTTCCTTTCCAGTCACCTTTCTCGCTCACTATGTATTAATAGACCTCTCTGCATTGAATCATATCTGTTATTAACCTCTGTCTCTCTTCCACAGCATGTCTTTTATCCTGTCTTCCTTCTCTCACCCCAACCGGTCGCAGCAGATGGCCGCCCCTCCCTGAGCCTGGTTCTGCCGGAGGTTTCTTCCTGTTAAAAGGGAGTTTTTCCTTCCCACTGTCGCCAAAGTGCTTGCTCATAGGGGGTCATATGATTGTTGGGTTTTTCTCTGTATCTATGAAGCGCCTTGAGGCGACTTTTGTTGTGATTTGGCGCTATATAAATAAAATTGAATTGAATTGAATTGAATTTAACCAACGCCTACTGGCAGATTCCCTTGTCTGCACAATCCAAAGACAAAAACGACCTTCTCCACTCTGTATGGTTCGTACCATTCATCACTCTTCTGTTTGGCTTGTTTGAAGCCGCGGCCATTTTTCAGCACGTACTTGAGCGATAGCTGCGTCCTCACACTGCATATCCTAATTTCTACCTGGATGATGTTGTCATTCATAGTGATACCTCGGTGGATCATGTGCAGTGGTTGGTCACGGTCCCGGAGTCCGTGAGGCAGGCAGGGCTGATGGCAAACCCAAAGAGGTGTATGGTTGGATGGAGGGAGGTACAGTATAATAAAACTGGCACAGAGCCTCCCCTATGCATTACCAAAGATTCACATCAAACTTATCCCATTCTTGGTTGCTTTAATGAACATTTTTTATTGTCACAGTTTGATACTGATGATTTCTTTTGAACACTCCTTTATTCTTAACCCAGTGACAGTATTAAGTTATTATGTTTATTTTTCATGTTAGTGTTTTAATTTCCAGCCTCCACAAGATGTTCCTCTTTCACATTTTCTGCCGCCAAAATAACTGTTCCAATTCAGTGTCTGCATCCTTCAAGACCCAATTTGAAGGGTGATTACGTCACGGCAACATGATGAAGCCTGTCCCAATTCGAAATGCGGCCGAAAATGCGCCCTTCATTTCCCCGGATTTGAAGAATGGGTCGGGTGTATCATTTGTGGCCCAACATATCCCAGAATTCATAGCGCAGTGGCTGTGGCCAATTTTTTCTAATAAAAACGGAGGATGGCAGAAGTGTGGTGAAGAAACTTTTCAAAAAAAGCATAAAATATTATCTCACTTATTTACGTGCAAATGTTAAATATGGAAGAACATTACAACATTACTGTTGGCCAGTGATGGCCAAATAAAGCTTTCTATCTGGAGACCAAAAATATGAAGCGCAGCTTGAATTTTCAAATGAAAGTGTACTGCTTCATTATGACTGCCCACTCTACAAAGTGAAGTTCACAATTTTGTTTGACATTGGCCCACTGTTGTGTTGCTTTGAACAGCTTTGAAAATTGTTATGTTTATGTGATACCCACTAATGTGTGATCACATTTATGTGAATTAATTTAAATAATTTCACTTTCAATGTAAGTGATATTTCCATTTGGGAATTCCCTAAATAACTACAGTAATTGTAACAGGAAACTTGGTAACTACCCTGGGATACTTGTAGAGGACGCTCCATTTTTGTACCAGTAGGTGGCAGTGTGAGACCATGGTTTGGCCTGTTGTTAGCAGCCTGAAGCGCATGCTCCGCGCTGTTTTCTCATAATGGCGAAGTATTCAGGAAACGGCAAGCCACGTCTCCCTGTCTGATCATTTCTTTCCTGTTTACAGGTTCGTATCGTGCCCGAAATAGAATATAATAGCAATCACATCCATTATATAGCATAGATTAACCATTACGGTTGGAAAGTGAAAGCGTACAACATTGTGTAGTACAGTAAATTACACTTTTGTAAGTATTTGTTTACGGCTTTAGCAGCATGCTATGGTTAGCATGTTAGTTTGGGTCGCACACCTCCTATGCTCTGTGATGTTAGTGATCGGCTCCACCGTTATTCTGTATTGTTTTAGTATCTTGTTTTCTGCCATAAAGTGTTTCCGTGAATTCAGTACACATGTCAAGATGGTGCTGATTACACCATTCTTTCAAGCTATTTGAAATTTATAGATTTGTCTTGTTGGAATTCATTTTGAACCAAGTCTTACAAGAAAATTGGTCATGGTTATAACATTGGAATGTGTTAATTCCCTGTAGTCTAGTTGGTAACAGTTAGTAACACATATGGAGAATGTGTGAGCTATGTTAAGAATAAGTAAATACACAGTTGTAATACTGCAAAAGTAATAAAAGGAGTGCATAATTGTGAATTTGAATAAATAATGGCGAAGTATTCAGGAAACGGCAAGCCACGTCTCCCTGTCTGATCATTTCTTTCCTGTTTACAGGACATATATATAGCTGTCTACAGGTGCTGCCACCCGGTACCTGTAACATTTATTTTTTAAATAATTTTTATCAATACTTTCCTTGTTTAAACATTTACCATGGTGTGGTCTTTCTTTGCTTGTGACTTCTTGATGTTGGTAAACGCAATAGATGAAAAATACATTTTATATACATATAATAATATACAACACACTATGAAGTATGCTTGTGCTGTGAGGTCTGGACAGGTGTGTTTAATAATATTATATTAGGTCAATTTTCTTGCACATAATTTTGACCTGGGGGTGGAATTGATCGTAAAGTGAACATGGAGAATGCTTATGAACTTGTAAAGTAAAAGCATGATGCATTTAAGGTCATCCTTTTTTAAATCCATTTTTATTTAAGAAGAGGATTTGTTCCACTCTGTTTCTTTTCTTGGAGATAATTTCTTCTGCCTCAGAAAATCATCTCACATGGAACAGAAGAGGCTGGAGTGCACAGAAACTGCAATGTAAGTTGGTACAGACTCTTCCTGGGTACCACAGACTATCAGCTCAAAAAAATAAACAAATTAAATTGCTGCGAATTTTGTAGAATCACATTTTAAGTTCATTTTAAAAATACATATCTTTTGATTACATTAAATTCAATGAGTCAGAGTCTTTCTAAAGTTAATTAATGATATTCATATTATGAATATTATGATTTGTTTTGTTCAGACATTTTAAGTTTTTTAAGTTTCTTAAGCAAACAACAAGAACAGAAAGCTGACAAACCCGCCCGATTTACCGAAATCAAAATACTCCCACACAACAAAACCTCCTCTCTTCCTCACTGGCTCCATGTCTCTTTATAGAATAATCAGTAGTTTTCTGTCTCTCACCATCAAAACACTCCATAAATCCCATGATTGACTTCCTTATAAATCACTGAATCAGTTACTTTCTAAATGAAGCTTCGGACATCACTGATCACGTGACTCTGACCAAACGAATCAAGCCTCGACACAGTGCTTCTGAAGCAACGTGTTGTTTTTTCTGACACACACACCAGAGCCTCAGGTTCAAGTGGGCCATCACCACTGTTGGCCACATGTCGGCAAAGTTATGTGACATTAGTGATGTTTGTACTTTCTGCGTTAACTTGGTTTTAAAGCCTTTACTTTAAAATATTCACTGTTCAGTTGTATTCTCTGTAAGATTAAGTTGAACTTAATCTTACAGAGAATGCGATGATTTTATGGATAATTAAAGTCAGTCATATATCCACAAACACAAGAAGCTGAAAGTCAGTGATGCTGCTTGGTTTGCAGTCCTGAATATCACGGCACAAGCAGGATTCACTGCACTTTTTTTTTTTAAAGACAAAGAAGAAAAAAAACATCTCCTGGATCACCTGTTGAGAGAAAAAGAAGAGAAAACAAGCAAAAAAACCTAAAAACAGAGCAACATACTAAACACAACACCATCACGTTAATCTATCTAAGTGTAAACAGCAGTAAATACAAAATATTGAATGTTGTTGTGTAGCAAGCAGGACCGACAGCACACATTGTGTTTGGAAATAGCAGCCAATAAAGGTGTAGTTTAAGTCTACGAACAGTGAACACCCGTGTGCACACCTGTGTGGCTCAGCGCGCTTGTATTCAAAAGGTTTCCCCATGTAACGGTCTGCTAGAGGATGTAGAGAGCCATAGCCCTGTCCCCCAGGGCATGAAGCAGGCATGGAGGAGATCCAGGCTCCAGACATCCAGAGTGCGAGAGCCCAAGGAGGACCACCAGAGGGGCATCCGTGCCACCCTCCTGGGAAGAACTGAGGAGAGCCCCAGATGAGGGGTCACCCAGTAGCTACGGAACAGAAGCCAGAGGGGGCTGCAGTGGTGTACCCGCCCGCTCTGCCGGCAGCCAGCTGTGCCAGAGTGAACCGAGCCGCAGGCCCGGAGGCCCGAGGGCCCCCTTTGCCCCGGAAGAGGCCTGACCGAGCAACAGGCACCAGGCCCCGCCAAGTAGTCACCGGGAGTGAGCTGGTACATACCTGAGCGCCCAGCCCCGAACACCAAGAACCACCAACGCACCGACCTCTGAGGGCACCAGTTACCGGCAGGGAGTGTGGTGAGGGGATATAGGCCTTTGGAAGGCCTGGGAGTTCAGGTGCCTCCCCTGCACCCTGGTGACACACCTGCACCGGGTGTGTCACCAGGGTGACCAGTCCTGCACCACACAAGTAGGGCTTGGGGTGCCCAAGCCCTACTTGTGTGCGTGGGTGTGATGGTGCAGGAAGAGGGAGGCAGCCGGGGATGGGGAGGAAAAGAAAAGACGGGAGGAGCAAGATACCCCTCCCTGGGGCCAGCTCCCCCACTGACCCCAGTAGGCACCCCCGTCCTTCGGCAACACCAAGGCAAGGGAGCCCAGGCCTATCCAGATCAGGGCCTACGGCAGCAGTACCCGGGGCAGCCCACCCGACCCCACCGCAGAGGAAACTGTACCCACCCTAACATTCAGTCATCTCCCAGACTGCACAAGACAGCAGACACCCAGCTTAAGTTTATTCTCCACCTCTCCTGTGACTCTCCCCCACCTGCAGAGTGGACTCCTGCAAGGATGGAACAAACTCCCTGTCAGTTGAAGAGCCCCCTAGTTAGGCTGATGCGCCAGAGGCCCCCTGCGCCAGGGCTGAGCCCCTGTGCACCCACCGGCCCACAACCTCAGCGATGCACCAACAAGGACCTAAGCCCCCAAGGCCCAGCCAGAGCCCTAGCACGGAGGCAAAGCACCCCCGAACCCCAAGCCCCCACGCCTGCCCCGGATCCACTCAGGGGCAGCCAGACTACAAGGCCAGTAACCTACGTCCGCCAGCACAGACCCTCCCCTAGCCCTGCTGCACACAGCCGCAAGGAGAACACCCTCTAAGAGCAACCAGAGTCACTAACCAGGTTATGACCACAACCCCTGGGTTAAGCCCTCCAGGGATTACGTCCCTAGGGATTCTCCAGACGACCTAAGCCTGTCCCTACCTCCACATCAACCACAATGGCGAAGGCGGGACCAAACATCGACCCCCCGCTAGGTGATGGAGCCGATCAAAGGAGCCCAGAGGGATTGATCTAATGTGGTGGTAGAGGCTGTCTCAAGACTAATGTGATCTATTAGATGGTTTCTGTATTGGCTAGAGTTAAGATTATTTTTATTTTTCCAGTTCATGAGGACCATTTTCTTGGCAGTGCAAAGGGCAGTAAAAACCATGTGGACTGTATCAGTTTCTGTAGTGACATCATCCAATTTGCCCAACAAGTACACTAAAGGGGAGGTTGGAATTTTACATTTCAGACACTTTGATAAGTCTTCACATATCCCGCTCCAAAACTTCTGCACTGGTGGACAGAACCCAAGAGCGTGGATGTAATTGTCTGGTGTATTGTCTTGACAGTGTGAGCAGTTGTTGGAAGATGTAAAGCCCATCTGGAACATCCGATGACCTGTATAGTGCACTCTATGCAGTATTTTGTATTGTATTAATTGCAGACTGGGATTTCATCAATTTAAATCTTTAAATCAATTGAAAGATTTTTAAGCATATCTGAGACCAGAAGTTTTGGTCTAAGCCGACTGACAAATCTGCTTCCCACTTTGCAATAGGAAGGGATATTGATACATCTATTTTAGAAAGTGTTCTGTATAATTTAGACAATAATTTAGGGGATTTAAGAGTAAGAAAATGTACCGTGCTTGGTGGTGTTTGCAATTCAACTTGACTGAGGTTAACCTCCTAGGACCTGGTGTCCACATATGTGGACATCACATTTTGGGTTATTTAGACCAAAATACTCAATTTTGCTCTACAAGAGCCTGATATCCACTTACGAGGACATTATACTGCTACTGTTCTATCAAAATTTTAAAAGAATATCCTCATATGTGGCTCTTATTTTTCATAAAACCAAAAATAAGGAAAAAAAAAATCTGGTAATTCTTTGTTTTTACATTCATCGGGCCCCAATATGCTCAAATATCAAAGAGAAATTAAAAATGCATGTCGTGGAAGAGTTCGGGTCTTAGGAGGTTAAACTTCTTTTTTACAATGGATTTAATTTGTTGATATTCTAAAAATCTTTTCTTGTTGATCCCATATTGTATAACTAGTCTGTCAAATGGAATAAAGTCTGTTCCTTCTAAAATATGTTCTAAGTACTTAATTCCTTTACAACTCCATTCTGGAAAATTAATCATATTATTGGTTTGTAATATGTCAGGGTTATTCCAGATAGGTGTACGTTTGCATGTGATTAATGAAAACTCCGTTATTTTTAGAAACTCCCACGATGCTGTCAGAGAAGAGCTAATATTGATGCTTTTAAAGCATTTATGTCCTTTGATGTTTGAGCTGATAAATGGTAGGTCTGAAATCTCTAGATTATTGCATAGTGCCTGTTCAACATCTAGCCAGGGCTCATCTAAGAAGGTACGTTTTAACCATCCTGAGATGAACTAAAGCCTGATGGCTAAGAAATATTGTTGAAAATTAGGCAGATCTAATCCTCCTTTATCCTTGGTTCTTTGTAGCGTTTTTAAGCTGATAAGTGGGGGTTTATCTTTCCGAAGGAATTTAGAAATATACGAATCCAGAGATCTGAACCAATCTTGT
Organism: Perissodus microlepis; assembly: GCF_051167445.1. Taxonomy (NCBI): domain Eukaryota; kingdom Metazoa; phylum Chordata; class Actinopteri; order Cichliformes; family Cichlidae; genus Perissodus; species Perissodus microlepis. The sequence goes on from NC_140463.1 coordinate 9,104,408, forward strand.
GATGGTTTGTTCGGGATCATTAAAAATAAGTAATTTATTTTTGGCAAGATCATCATTTTTACAGTGGCGACCCTTCCCATGAGTGATATGGGTAGAGATTTCCATCTAGTCAGATCGCCTTCTACTTTCTTTAGAAGTGGGATGTGGTTTAATTTAATTAAGTCTGAAAGCTTAGGAGAGACGTTAATACCTAAATATTTAATATTTCCAGAAGAAGAAGGGGCAGAAGAAGAATTATGGAAGGAGCAGTTAATTGGAAGAACTGTAGATTTTGACCAGTTAATTGAATAATCTGAAACTCTTGAAAAACCAGTTTATAAAAGTATTTACCTCAGAAAGGTTGGTTTGTGAGTTTTGGAGAAAAAGCAACACATCATTTGCATAGAGACTGATTTTATGTTCTACGTTCTTACATTTTATGCCCTTAATTGTTGTAGCCCCGTCTAAATGCCGCTGCTAGTGGTTCGATAAAAATTGCAAAAAGTGAAGGGGAGAGTGGGCATCCCTGTATGGTGCCCCTCAGGAGACAGAAGCTGGAGGATGTTTGGTCATTTGTTCTGACACAAGCTGTTGGGGAACTGTACAATATTCTTAGCCAGTTTATGAAAGAGTTTCCAAAACCAAATTAGTCTATTAAATTAAGTAATCTACGTGTGTTTGTTGATGAGTGCCTACCTTTTATGAAACCAGTTTGGTCAGGATGAATTAAGAGGGGAGTTATTTTCCCAAACTTTTTGAGAGGGCTTTGCAGATTATTTTGAGTTCTACATTTAGAAGGGATATTGGACGATAGCTTGAGGGAAATAAAGGGTCTTTGCATGGTTTTAGCAGGAGACTAATGTTGGCAGAATTCATATTTGGTGGTAGTCTGCCATTTTCCTTGATTTCCTGCAACATCCCGTGGAATACTGGTGCCAAAATTGTCCAGAATTCTTTGTAGAATTCTGTAGGAAAGCCGTCTGGACCTGGAGCCTTATTATTGGGCATACTTATCAGGGCTTCCTGGAGTTCACCTGGCATCAGTGGCAAATCCAGTGCCATTGCTTGACTGTCTAGTAATTTTGGAAGAGTTATGCTGTCAAGAAACTGATCAATTTCATTTTTAGATGGGTTTATTTGTGGTGAATATAGAGTTTCATAGAAATCCCTATAAATGTTGTTTATTCTTCCAGGGTCATATATTGTGTTTCCAGATAAATCTTTAACAGCACATATAGCTGTTTTTTCTTTATTTATTTTTAACTGGTTTGCTAGAAATTGACCTGATTTGTTACTGTGTTCAAAATTCTGCAAGCGAAGTCTTTGTACTAGGAATTGTTTTTTTGGTTTTTTTTACTAATAATTTCATTTAATTCTAGTTTTGTTTTGCGTATTTTGTTCATTATTTCTTGATCTTGGTGGGACGCGTAGGCTTCTTCTAAGGATTTGATGTTTTTTTCTAGTTCCTGAATATTTTGGTTTTCTTCTTTCTTTTTGTGTGATGAGAAAGAAATTATTTTACCTCTCATCACAGCTTTCCCCGCTTCCCATAGAATAGAAGCTGATGTTCCGGGAGTGTCATTAAAGTCTAAATATGAAGTCCACTCTTTTTTAAAATATTTAATAAAGTCTTCATCTTTGAGCAGCGATGTATTGAATCTCCAGTTTTTACTTGGTGTAGCGTTCTTCTTATGTATTAGTGTTAAAGATACAGAAGCATGATCACTGACAGCTATAGGGTGAATCTCAGTGTCTGAAATATCACTCATCAACATTTGGACCATATATACTTACAATACATAGCTTTTTGTTAAATATTGATAATTTAATAATAATAAGTTTAATGATTAAGAATCTGCCCTCTGGATCTACAACTGTATCGAGTACTGTAAAATTAACATTTTTATGTATTAAAATTGCTACTCCCCTTTGTCTAGAATTATAACAGGCTGCAAACACATTAGGATACTCAGGTGTTTTAAGTTCGTTTAAACCTGTGACAGGCCTGTGAGTTTCTTGTAATAAAACAACATCTGCCTGTAGTTTTTTAAGCTGGTTAAATATCTTTAACCTTTTTTTCTCTGGTTTCAGCTCCATTTACATTCCATGTGACAAACCTTTGTGTGCCCATAATTGTGTGTGTATGTGTAATGATGTATGCTGGATGTTTTGTTTAGACGGGTGAAGAGAATGTGGAAACATCACTTGTTTGTAAATATAAAGAGAGAAAAAATGTGTGATGAGAGGCTCCATAAGGAGCTCAATGAGGATAAAACTGAGATCTTCCTTATTGGCACCAAATCCAACCTTTTGAAGGCAAACCATTTCTCACTCACCATCGATAACTCCACAGTTTTCCCTTCTCCTCAGGTTAAGAGCCTTGGTGTCATCCTAGACAGTTCACTTTCCTATAAATCTCACATCAATAATCTCACCCGTTCTGCCTACTTCCATCTATGCAACATTAACAGATTGCTTCCTTCTCTTTCCACCCAGTCTACGTCCATTCTTGTCCACAGTCTTGTTACCTCCCGTATTGACTACTGCAACTTTCTTTTGCATGGTCTCCCCCAAAAATCCCTCCATAAGCTTCAACTGGTTCAGAACTCTGCTGCTCGCATTATCACCAGAACCCCCTCCTACCAGCACATCACCCCTGTTCTTCAGGAACTTCACTGGCTCCCTGTGAAATTCCGGATAATATTCAAACTTCTTCTGCTCACCTTCAAGGCCATTCATAACCTTGCACCTCCTTACCTTTCTGACCTGTTGACCACTACCTGTTCTGCCCGTTCACTTCGATCTTCTTCTTCTATCCGGCTTGCTGTACCTCCCTTCCACCTCACCACCATGGGAAGCAGAGCTTTCAGCTGCTCTGCTCCCAGGCTGTGGAACTCTCTGTCCCCAGAAATAAGAAATATTGGTTCTCTCCCCCAGTTTAAATCCCAACTCAAAACTTATCTGTTCAAATCTGCATATTCACTATGAATCCACTGTTTGTTAATTTTATCTTGTGCTTTAGTTTTATTGTTCTTATTTTGCCATTGTTTTACTATGTGTTTTATCCTATTGTAAAGTGTCCTTGGGTGACTTGAAAGGCGCTCATAAATAAAAATGTATTATTATTATTATATTATTATAAGTCTGACTATGTGTGTGTATATTCACTAATATGAACAAGCGTGGCTTGCGTGTGTGTCCTATAAGTCTGTGTGCCCTGTGAGGCTGTTGTAAATGTGCTGCTGTTGAGCGAATATGTTTGCGTAATTGTGGTGTGTGAATATGCAGAAATAGAGGGTGTTGTTTGTAGGTGATTGGGGAAGTAGGTGATCACAGCAGTGAAAGAAAAGAGAAAGAAAAAAAACACGAGAACGGTGAGCAACAACAAAAAACAAGAAAAGAAACGGAAACATTCGAATTAAAGCAATGATGGAGGGTGACGGTGTTATATCTACTATGACATCATACTGATATTACAAGGTTAAACACGTGTTAAAGGAGAGAGTGTGAATGAATAAGAAAAGAGTGTAGCGGGTTCTTATCTGGAGTGCAGTCAATATGTCTGCAATGTCTTTGCCGGCAGGTGATGTTGTGCCGGGGGAGTCTGCCTTGCGACATCTCTTCGATGATGGTGTCTCAATTTTGGCCGGGGAAGATGCACTCTGAGCCTTCTTCATTACTAAATCTTGGAAGCACCGGTCGATGTAATCTTGGAGAGCATCTAAACTCTCCCCGTTGTCCTCCAGGGTGTTAGAGATGATAGGACAGATGTTGTTAGTTTATATGACAATTAGTTTATTTGGCAATACTGAAGCTTAAAGAAACTTTGTTAAATTCTACGCTACCATTCGCTTTTTTTCCACCAAATCTCTGGCGTCTGATGTCATCTACAACATGGGTCGCTTACCTTTTCCCGTCACTTCCGTCACTTACCTCTTCGCCTGTTCACTGCACTGTTAATGTTAGCTATGTTATATTGCTGCCTCTGTTCGGTGGTGTCGAGCCAAACGTGTCATGGTCTGCGGTGAGTGGCTGGAATTTCCATAAGGCTCCTGAACTTACCTGGGATCCGCCCCTGGGCAGGGCCACCTCCTCCAGCTCCTGCACACCTGGAGCCTATTGCAGGCAATCAAGCCAGAGGGATCTAAGGCTATGTTCACACTGCAGGCGAAAGTGCATCAAATCCGATTTTTTTGACCCTATACGACCCATATCCGATCATGGTATGACAGTGTGAACGGCACAAATCCGATATTTTCAAATCCGATCTGGGTCACTTTCGTATGTGGTACTGAATCCGATACATATCAGATGTTTTAGAAAGCGACTGCTGTTTGAACGGTCAGGTCGCATTAAATCCGTCCTTTGCATCACTGACACAAGACAGACGGCAATTATCAGCGCCGGAAAAGCGCGCGAGAAGACATCGTGAACACTTCCTGGCCATCCCGTGTAGATGTCAGTGAAACTGTTGGGAAGACAACGTTGGAGAAACGTGAACATTTTATTTGTACTGTATAATCTGCAGATTCTGACAGAAATCTGCAACTATCCTTTGAAGCACCGCTCCTCCAAAACAGCAATAAGGATAATTATTAGGTTATCTACATTATTATGTAAATAACAAAATAACTTAAAGTAAAAATTGGGAAACGTAAAGTCCGAAGGGCCATCAGTCAAACAATATTGTTTGCTCTGGGTCTAAACAGAGCGTGTTCTGTGTGACGTCTTCTTTTGCGCATGCGGGTCGCTTTGAGCATTCACACTAGAGCACGTTTGCTGTTGCATTTTATTAGTAGTGTGAACAAGCAGACAAAAAAAATCGGATTTAATCAAAAAATCGGAATTGTGCATTAAGACCTGCAGTTTGAACGTAGCCTAAGACACACGTTGATGTTCATTCACTGCCAGTTCGTCATCAACCCATGTTGGTAACAGGCCCTTATGCTTCAAGTTCTTGCTGCGATTCATCTTGATAACAAGACTTTCTTGTGCTGCAGTTGCTGGATTCACCTTGGCTCACGCTCTACCTCCGGACTCAGGATACCAAGAAATCATTTTGAGAATCACTCTGTGCCTCACCTGCCTGCCCTCCTGCCATCACACTCCATCTGAAGACCCTGGAACTCAGGTCAGCCTTGCCACGCCACTCAGCTCCCTGGATTCTCATCACACCCCTCTCAACACTCTCTGTCCCCTACTGCAAGTAAGAATTGCTATACTTACAACTTACCACTTCAGAGCTACCTCCATAACTCCGCTGTCTTCTCTCTTCAGTGTGACTGTTCCCTGCTCAGCTCAACTCTGCATTTCAGGCCCTGTTCCCCTAGCCACGTTTCCCAGGCCATGCCACATCAAACTCCACATCTTATTGTTTTTTGTCCTTGCTACGTTTCTAGCGCTTAAGCCTAATAAGTTGTTACACCATCTGCTGTCTCTGCTCAGGGTTTCTGCGCCTGAGTCCTGTTCAGTACAGACCACTCAGTCCCGTGACAAAACGGACTTTAACGTGTGTTTGAACGAGCTGACGGTTCACTCATTAAGTTGAAAGAAAGATGCTTTAATCACAGGAGTTACACATGCAGGGCTGTAGATTAACTCTTTGCCATGTTTGCACTGGTGCTCCTAACTTTTTGTCTTAGGTGCACCAGCACAAAAGTCAGGTACACCCACATTTTTCAACTACATCACTTTACACCACAGTTTTTGTTTTTTTTTTTTGGGGGGGGGGTTGCTGTCCTTACAGACAATATTGATTTGTACTTATACTTTTAGCTCTTAATTCTGCTTCAGTTTGTTTTCTGTAACCTTGAACCTTCACAAGTTTGCAGATGGTGAGCTTAAGTTTAAATTAACTACAAATTAAATTTAAATTTACTACAAAAAATACAAGTGTTTACCTGTGGGAGTGTTTTTACTGAGGAAGCTCAACAAAGCCAGTCCTTCTTTGTATTACTTGACCTGACAAAACCAACAAACGCAGGCGGGAGATAAAGGGTATCACAACAGCGATTATCTGTTTTCTTATTTTGTTCTAAAACAGGGGACATTAAAGTCACTTTAGCAAACTGTATTTAAATAGTTAAAGGTTGGCAATATTGGCAATAACCTACAAATACGACTGACCTCTGTTCTAATTTGAGCCCTGCTAGCTGAAAATCACCATATTTTCATCAATCAACAAAATGCAGTGAATGAACAAAAGATGCATCCAAATCAATACTTGGTTTGAACAACAAGGGAGGAGGAAAAGAGTTCTAATGGATCACAACAGTGAATTCTAAGAAAAAAAGGTGACGGAAGTGAGAGGTAAGTGACGGAAGTGACGGACAAGGTAAGCGACTCATGTTGTAACTGACGTCAGACGCTGGAGATTTTGGCAGAAAATTAAAGCAAATGGTAGTTTAGATTTGAACAAATTCATTTAAGCTTCAGTATTACCAGATACACTTATCAATTGTCTTATAACTAACAATATTTGTCTAAATAATCTCCAACACCCTGGAGAACAACGGGGAGAGTTTAGAGACTCTCCAAGATTATATTGATCAGTGCTTTCAGGATCTCGTGATGAAGAAGGCCCAGTGTGCAGCTTCCCCGGCCAAATCTGAGACGCCGTCGTCGAAAAGACAACGCCCAGCAGATTCCCCCGGCACAACATCGCCAGCCGGCAAAGATATTGCCGACATACTGGAGTCAATCGACAAGCGATTGGCCAGTTTCGACGGAAGGCTGTCCTTGGTGGAGATTCTTCACCGAGAATTTAAATGCTTGCGAGAATCCCTGGAGTTCAGCCAGCAGCAGGTGGAAACGCTTGCTGTTGAAAATGCCACGCTAAGGGAGTCGGTGAAATCTCTCACAGAAAATGTTACCCAGCTCAATAGAGAAAATAAAAAAATAAAAGAAACAGTTATTGATCTACAAGCTCGTAGCATGCGTGATAATCTGGTATTTTCTGGTATTCCAGAAGAGGACGCGAAGACCACGGTAAAAAGCTTCATCAAAACCCACCTGAAACTGCCGGAGGACACAGTGAAGAACATCGTCTTTGATCGGGTGCATCGCCTCGGCCCCATTCGGGCTACGGCCAGGAGACCACGTCCTATCGTGGCCAAATTCGGCCACTTCAAACAAAAGCAACATGTGAAAAGCCACGGCAGGGAATTAAAAGGAACAGACTTCAGCGTGAACGACCAGTTCCCCAAAGAGATCTTGGAACGACGCAGGGTCCTCTTCCCAATCCGACGCGGCTTCATCCAGAAGGGCTCCCGCGCTGTCATCGCTGTGGACCGGCTGTACGTGGACGGACAGCTCCACCGCGACCCCGACATCACTCCGTGGCTGTATTAACCTCACACCAGATAAGAATCAGCTACACCCCTTCCCTATCCACTCACACTAACTTGCATTAACATCTGTTTAACTTACCGGTATCAAATCGCATCTTAAAGTGTGATTTCATAGCAGAATTAACACCGTCACTCTCCGTCAGTGATTTAATTGGAATGTTTACGTTTTGTTTTTGGTTTTTTTTGTTTTGTTTTTTTTTCTTCTCGTTTTTTTCTCTCTCTTTTCCCCCTCTTGTTTTTATGCTGCTCACCCTTGTCCTTGGTTTCTTTCTTTATTTCTTTCACTGCTTCGATCACCTGCTTCGACATTCATCCACAAACAACATCCTTTATTTCGACACATACGCACCATGCGCTCAACGGCAGCACATTTACATCAGTCAGACAGCGCACACAGTCGTATAGGATACACACACTTAAGCCAAGCCTACTCATATTAGTAAATATGCATACACATAGTCAGACTCAGGGAGCATCTCACCACACATTTTTTCTCTCTCTCCTTCTCTTTATTTATGAACAAGTGATGTATTCTCTCCACCTGTCTAAGCGACGCACACAGCATACATCCCTAGTTATACACAGACATCTATGGGGGCACTGAGGTTCATTACATGGAATATAAATGGAGCTGGCTCCAGAGAAAAGAGGTTAAAAATATTTAACCAACTCAAAAAACTACAGGCAGATGTTGTTCTTTTACAAGAGACCCACAGACCTCTTAGAGGTTCGAATGAACTTAAAACACCTGAGTTTCCTAATGTGTTCTCAGCTTGTTATAATTCTAGACAAAGGGGAGTAGCAATTTTAATCCATAAAAATATTAATTTCACAGTACTCGATACAGTTATAGATCCAGAGGGCAGATTCTTAATCATTAAACTATCTATACTTGATAAAAAGCTATGTATTGCAAGTGTATATGGTCCAAATGTTGATGATCCCTCATTCTTTCATGGTTTTTTCAGTGCACTCTCTGAACACTTAGATGGCACACTTGTTCTTGGAGGCGACCTCAACCTTGGACTAAATGAAGAAATGGATAGGCTCAATACAGCAGGAACTCAGGGTAATTGGCAATCCCCAAATATAATCAAACAGTATATGAGCGACTTTGGTCTTTGCGATGCATGGCGCTCCCTTCACCCCACCAGTAAGGAATATACTTTCTTCTCACATGTTCATCACTCCTACTCTCGTCTGGATTATTTTTTGGTCAGCAGCTCACTGCTGAGGGACATTTCAGACACTGAGATTCACCCTATAGCTGTCAGCGATCATGCTCCTGTATCTTTAACGCTAATGCACAAGAATAATACCACGCCAAGTAAAAACTGGAGATTTAATATATCACTACTTAAAGATGAAGACTTTATTAAATATTTTAAAAAAGAGTGGACTTCATATTTAGACTTTAATGACACTCCCGGAACATCAGCTTCTGTTCTATGGGAAGCAGGGAAAGCTGTGATGAGAGGTAAAATAATTTATTTCTCATCACATAAAAAGAAAAAAGAAAACCAAAATATTCAGGAATTAGAAAAAAACATCAAATCCCTAGAAGAAGCCTACGCGTCCCACCAAGATCAGGAAACATTGAACAAAATACGCAAAACAAAACTAGAATTAAATGTGATAATTGATAAAAAAACACAATTCTTAGTACAAAGACTACGCTTACAAAATTATGAACATGGTAATAAATCCGGTCAATTTCTAGCAAACCAGCTAAAAATAAATAAAGAAAAAACAACTATTTGTGCTGTTCAAGATTCATCTGGGAACACAATATATGAACCGATACAAATAAACAACATTTTCAGGGATTTCTATAAAACATTGTATTCACCACAAATAAACCCATCTAAAAAGGAAATTGATCAGTTTTTGGACAACATAACTCTTCCAAAATTATTAGACACTCAAGCAATGGCACTGGATTCACCACTGACACCAGGTGAACTCCAGGAAGCCCTGATAAGTATGCCCAATAATAAGGCTCCAGGTCCAGACGGCTTTCCTGCAGAATTCTACAAAGAATTCTGGACGATTCTAGCACCAGTTTTCTACAGAACGTTGTTGGAAATCAAAGAAAAGGGCAGACTTCCATCAAATATGAATTCTGCAAACATTAATCTCCTGCTAAAACCAGGCAAAGACCCTGTATATCCCTCAAGCTATCGTCCAATATCCCTTATAAATGTAGACCTTAAAATAATCTGCAAAGCTCTCTCAAAGAGACTGGAGAAAATAACCCCCCTCTTAATTCATCCTGACCAAACTGGTTTCATAAAAGGTAGGCACTCATCAACAAATACATTTAGATTACTTAATTTGATAGACTACTCATACAGTAAAAACCTAGAAACTACAATATTCTCTTTAGACGCAGAAAAAGCATTTGGCAGAGTTAACTGGAAATTTCTATTTGCAACTTTACACAAATTTGGTTTTGGATCCTCTTTCATAAACTGGTTAAAAATATTATATAATTCCCCAACAGCTTGTGTCAGAACAAACATCCTCCAGCTTCTGTCTCTTGAGGGGCACAAGGCAGGGATGCCCACTCTCCCCTTCACTGTTTGCAATTTTTATTGAACCACTAGCAGCAGCAATTAGACAGAATTCAGTAATTAAGGGCATAAAATGTAAGAACGTGGAACATAAAGTCAGCCTTTATGCGGATGATGTGTTACTCTTTCTCCAAAATTCACAAACCAATATCTCTGGGGTGATTGAATTGATAAACTCTTTTGCAAGAATATCAGATTACTCAATTAACTGGTCAAAATCTACAGTCCTACCGATTAATTGCTCCTTCCATAATTCCTCTTCTACACCACTGCAATCGGGAAATATAAAATATTTAGGTATTAATGTTTCTCCCAAGCTTGCAGATCTAACTAAATTAAACCATATCCCACTTTTAAAGAAGGTAGAAGGTGATCTGGCTAGGTGGAAATGTCTACCCATATCACTCATGGGAAGGGTTGCCGCTATAAAAATGATGGTCTTACCAAAAATAAATTATTTATTCTCAATGATCCCAACAAAACCGCCACAAGATTGGTTCAGATCTCTAGATTCATGTATGTCCAAATTCCTTTGGAAAAATAAACCCCCACGTATAAGCTTAAAAACACTACAAAAGACTAAGGATAAAGAAGGATTAGAACTACCTAACTTTCAGCACTACTTCTTAGCCAACAAGCTTCAGTTTATCTCAGGATGGCTAAAACATACCCTCTTAGATGAACCTTGGCTAGATGTAGAACAAGCACTTTGCAATAATCTAGAGATTTCAGATCTACCATTTATCAGCTCAAACATCCAACGATATGAATGCTTTAAAAGCATCAACATCAGCTCTTCTCTGACAGCATGGCGGGAGTTTCTAAAATTGACGGAGTCTTCATTAATCCCATGCAAACGTACACCTATCTGGAACAACCCTGACATATTACAAAACAATAATATGATAAACTTTTCAGATTGGAGTGGTAAAGGAATCAAATACTTAGAACATATACTAGAAGGAACAGAATTTATTTCATTTGACAGACTAGTTACACAATATTGGATCAACAAGAAAAGATTTTTAGAATATCAACAAATTAAATCCATAGTAAAAAAGAAATTTAAACCGGGTCAAGTTGAACTACAAACACCACCAAGTGTGGTTCAATTTCTTACTCTTAAAACCCCCCAAATTACTTTCCAGTAAGAGACAGCCTTACTTAGAGTTTTTAATGATCTTCTTTTAACTGTTGATTCTGGATATTCTGTGGTCTTAGTTTTACTTGACTTGTCTGCTGCTTTTGACACGGTTAACCACAACATTCTTCTATCAAGACTGGAACATGTTGTTGGTCTCAAAGGTACAGTTTTATCTTGGTTTAAATCCTATCTCTCAGAGAGGTCGTTCTCTGTTGCTATGGGGCAACACTCCTCGGCTTCTGTCCCTATTTATTGTGGTGTGCCTCAAGGGTCCGTGCTCGGTCCTGCTCTTTTCTCTTTGTACATGTTGCCCTTGGGATTAATTTTTAGTAAATACAACATCGCCTTCCACTGTTATGCCGATGATATCCAGATTTATTTACCTTTGAAATCCGATGTGACTGCTTCTTTGCAACCTCTGTTCAACTGTTTGCATGAAGTTAAAATTTGGTTATCACATAATTTTCTTACATTGAACGAGAATAAGACCAAAATCATAGTCTTTGGTAGTCACACTCCGCTAGACCAGTTAGCTGATGCCCTAGGCCCTCTCGCTAGCCATCTTTCGTCCACTGTAAGAAACCTCGGAGTGTTCCTGGATGGCTCTTTTAAACTCGAGAAACAGGTGTCCACTGTGGTAAAAAACAGCTTTTACCAGTTGCGTCAGATTTCCAAAGCAAAGCCGTTCCTTCCTTTAAAGGACCTTGAAAAGCTTATTCACGCATTTATTACATCCAGATTGGACTACTGTAACTCCCTCTACTCGGGCCTCCAACACTCCTCTCTTTGCCGGCTCCAGTTAATTCAAAATGCAGCTGCGCGTCTTTTAACAGGTACGAGAATTCATGAACACATAACTCCAATTTTAGCCAAATTACATTGGCTCCCTGTTAAATATCGTATAGATTTTAAAATTCTTTTGTTCACTTTTAATATTTTGAATAATTTAGCGCCCAGTTATCTTTCTGATTTACTCCATTCATACAATCCCAACAGGGCACTTAGATCGTCCAACCATAGGCTCCTAGCACAACCTAGGACTCGAATGAAGTCGAGAGGCGACCGGGCCTTTGCATCCGTGGCACCCAGACTCTGGAATAACCTCCCCGTTCATATTCGCACTGCCGAGTCTATCCAGTCTTTTAAATTACGTCTTAAAACTTATTTTTTTACTTTGGCTTTTGATTCTGTCTAGTTGGCTGTTTTAGCTTGTTGCGTTGTTACCTATTGTTTGTTGTCCTCTTTTATTGTTTGTTTTAACTGTCTCATGTTTTTATTGACTGTGAAGCACTATGGTCAACACTGTTGTTTTAATATGTGCTATATAAATAAATTTTGATTTGATTTGATTTGATTTCCAAAATTTACAGAATGCTTTCTAAAACAGATGAGTCAATATCACTTCCTATTGCAAAATGGGAAGCGGATTTATCAGTTAACTTAGACCAAAACTTCTGGTCTCAGATTTGCTTAAAAACCTTTCATCTAATCAGAAACCCCAGTCTTCAATTAATTCAATACAAAATACTACATAGAGTGCACTATACAGGTCATCGGATGTTCAAGATGGGCTTTACGTCTACCAACAACTGCTCACACTGCCAAACCAATTCACCGGACAATTATATCCACGCTCTTTGGTTCTGTCCACCAGTTCAGAAGTTTTAGCGCGAGATATGTGAAGACTTATCAAAGTGTCTGAAATGTAAAATTCCAACTTCCCCCTTAGTGTGTTTGTTGGGCAGCTTAGATAATGTCACTTCAGAAAAGAATATAGCCCATATGGTTTTCACTGCCCTATGCATAGCCAAGAAAACAGTCCTCATGAACTGGAAAAATAAAAATAATCTTAATTCTAACCAATATAGGGTGCCGCCGGTGCGTCGAGCCACCTGGGGGGCTCTTCAACTGGTGAGGGAGGTTGTCACATCTTGCAGGAGCTTTCCTCTCGTCAGGAACTCTCTCTGCAGGAGGGGGAGATACAGGAGAGGTGGAGGAAGATTTCAGCCTGGGCGTCTATTGTCTTATGTAGTCTGGAAGATGAGTGGATGATGGGGTGGGTGCAGTTTTCTCTGTGGTGGGGTTGGGTGGACTGTCCCAGGCTCTATGGGGCCAGGCAGCAGCAGCACCCCCATACTCATACTTTCCCTGGCGGGTCGCGGAGTATGGGGGTGCCTACTGGGGTCAGCGGGGGAGCTGGCCCCAGGGAGGGGTCACTTGCCCCTCCCTTCCTTCCCTCCCCATCTCCAGCTGCCTCCCTCTTCCCGCTCCACCACAACCACCCACACATGCAGGGCCTTGGAGTAGGGGTGTGTCACCAGGGTGCAGAGGAGGCATCCCCCCCTCTGTCCCCTTCTGGCTGCCTCTGCCTCAATTTTATCCCACAACTTAGACATTCACATTACTCACACTCTCATTACACATACAAATAGGATCTTGGGGGTGGGCACGCTACACGGAATCCAAATTACCATCAGGGTGTACACCTCACCCCTGGCGTCGTTGCCCACCTCTCAATTTTAAATACACGTAGACATTGAGGGCTAGCAGGAGGGGCTATGCGCTTACCTGCTGCTCTCTGGCAGGTAGCTCCATGCCCTCCTGGGTTTTAAATGCACCTTAGAACACACATGCATCAACACTACATATGAGCGGGCGGAGGGAGGTTTGGAGTCTTCTCTCACCCCCGTTCTCTGCGACCTGTTGGAGCGGGGGGGCTAGGAGGAGGAGTTGGCCGTCCGACTGGGGTCTGGAGTGTGGGGCCTCCCTGCTGCTGCGGAGTCGGGGCGGTCTGCTTCTCCCCACCTCAGGGAAAAGGGTAACACCACCTGGGTCTGGGTGCAGTTTCCCCCTCCAGGGGCAAGGGTACCTAGACCCGGTTCTTAGAGTGCGCTTGGGGAGTGTGATTGTGTCTACAGTGTCTCTTTATGTCTGTCTCCACGTTGGTTGAGTGTGGAGTAATTGCATTTGAGAGCATGAGGGTGGGAATGGATGTTTGTATCTGTGTCTGCCTGTATGTCTGTGTCTATATGTCAGATTGGGTATCAGACGCCACCTCTCTGGGGACATCTCAGGTCCTCCAAGGTTTGGAGGCCTATCTCCCCCCACCACTTCCCCTGCCGGTGGCAGACGCCCTCAGACATCGGTGCGTTGGTGGTTCTTTGTGTCTGGGGATGGGCGCACGGGTACACACCGGCTCACTCCTTGGCGGCTGCTTATCGGGGCCTGGAGCCTGGGGCTCACTCGGGCCACTTCGGGGGTGGGGTGCCCTCGGCCTCTCGGCCTGGGGCTCGGTCACTCAGGCACAGCTGGTACTCTTTCTGGGATAGTGGCGCAGCTGCCCCTCTGTTGGTCTTCCTTGGTCTCTTATGTTCTGAGGGCCTCTGGATGTCTGGAGTTTTGATCTCCTCCATACCTGCTTCATGCCCTGGAGGACGGGGCTGTGGCTCCCCACACCCTCTAGCAGATCATTACATGAAGGGACCTTTTAAAAAAACAAGCGCGTCCATGCTCACAGGTGTACACACGGGTGATCACACACACAAACTACACCCTTTTTGGCTCCTACCTCAAAGCACACTGTGCGCTGTCGATCTTACGTGCTGCACAATAATGTTTCATATTTAGTATTTACTGTTTTATTCCCACCTGGCTGTAGCTCAGGTGGTAGAGCAGGTCAGCCACTAATCAGAAGGTCGGTGGTTCGATCCCAGGCTGCCTCCTGGCTGCATGCCAAATATCCTTGGGCAAGATACTAACCCCATGTTTGCCTACTGGTGGTGGTCAGAGGGCCCGGTGGCGCCTGTGTCCGGCAGCCTCGCCTCTGTCAGTGCGTCCCAGGGCAGCTGTGGCTTGCTATCGCCAGTGTGTGAATGTGTGTGTGAATGGGTGAATGACTGAATGTAGTGTAAAGCGCTTTGGGGTCCTATGGACTAGAAAAGCGCTATACAAATGCAGGCCATTTACCATTTACCATATATATCATCGTGATGTTGTGTATTGTATTGCTCTCGTTTTCTTCTGCTTGTTTTCTTTTTTCTTTCTCAACAGGTGATCCAGGTGATCGATATATGTATTTTTTGTCTGCTTATTCTGTTGGTCTTTGTTTTTTACCCTTTTTCCCTGTCCCTCTTCTCAGCTGTTTTTCTTTCCCTCTTTCTTTCTCCCCTTTCTTTCCCCCAGTAAAGTCTGTCCCGTATTCAGCAAGTGAAAATAAAATAAACAATTTAACTTTAAATCCCATCTTATTTAGTACTCTTATAACACAAATACTAACACAAATAGTAGCGTAATACCTTGGTAACAATATGATACCATTCTAACAACATAAAGATAATGTCTGTGAGTTTGAATTTTCACATTTTTGTATAGTATTACTATATTGCAATGCTTTAAATAATTCCACTTTAGGTTTCCAGCATTCTGCTTTGTTTAAAAGGATAATGTAAATATTATGTTCAATGCTCTGGGTTATTAATGAAAACATCTGTGGTAGCGTCTGTGTAAAAAGTAGTAGACAGGGCTGCACAATGCAAAACTGACTGTTTCTACTTGATAACACATTAATAACCTTTTAAAGCTGACTTAAAGAATGGTGACTGTTTCCTTGATGGTGATTTTTCATTTTTATGGGCCGACTACTGACTACTGATGTTGTCAGGAGCTCCTCTCCCTGGTCCTCCTGAGGGCTCTCACCACGTACTCAATCCCGAAGGTCAGTGCAGAGCTGCCAGGTTTGAGTGAGGATCTGAACTCCTCAAGCTGGGTCACGTTGTCCGTCTCGAACCTGATTTAGAAAGCGTTGAGGTTGCCAAGGAGGGAGGAGGGGTTGCTGCCCTCCACCTGGATGGTTCTGGGGGTGGTTACCACAGTATTCACAGAGACCATGGTTTTAAGGCCCTGCCAGGCTGAGCTGAGGTCCCCTGTGGTGAATTGATTAGGCATAATGGTTGTCTGTCTCTGTGTGTTAGCCCTGCGACAGACTGGCGACCTGTCCAGGGTGTACCCCGCCTCTCGCCCTATGACAGCTGGGATAGGCTCCAGCGTCCCTTGCGACCCTGAAAAGGATAAGCGGAAGAGAATGGATGGATGGATGGATAGTCTTATTCACCACATAATAAAAGCAATAAAATTATATTTTATTTTATAAAATATAAAATTATATTTAATTGCTGCTATTGTTGTTGTGTTATTGGAAGGTGACCTTGAGGGTCTTAAAAGGCACCTACAAATAAAATGTATTATTATTATCATTATTATTATTATTATTATAACTATTCAATCACATGGATCGTTTCTCAGAAAGGCTCAACAGGTAGATCATGGATTGAACCAAAGCATGTAGCAGGTTTTCTTATCTTTCTGAACAAAGTGATGAACCTTTTAATTGTTTTAATTTCTTCCTTCACATCATTTTTAATGGAACTTTTTTCTTTTATTTATAAATTCTATTTTTTAATGAATAAGTTCTCTCCTGACCACAGTTGTTTTACTCATCAATATAATGATAAAAAATTCATAACTTTTACCTGACCAGTAATGACCTTAATGTTGCTTAACTCACTCTTGTTCGCCCTATCCTCACTGAGGACATGACCCTCACTGGCCAATCAAATTCTTTCCTCCCATTAAAGGTTTGTGATTGGACAGTAAATTTATAAAAGGTCATGTCAGCACATAGTGTCCATAGTTATAAATCCCACCACTCAGTGTTTAAAGCTGGTCAGAGCAGGCACGCTCCGTTTTGCGTAACTATTTTTAAATCTATTTTTAAATCCCAGTAGAACTGCAACCACGTGGGCCAGCGCAACACTTTTTTTTTTTTTTGCATAGGAGTTGGACTTACATCTTATACCATCAGCTTGTCCTAGGTTTCCTTCCACTTATAGCATTTTCAAAAATGGCATGAAAACCACTTGCAGCAACAAAAACATAATACTCCTGAAACATGCTTTGCTAATCCGATCAGCTGTTTGTAACACTTCCTACGTTGGAATTGACATCAGCGCTAACTATCGCATGCCCACCATGACCTGCCTGAAACCAGAAGTGATGTCATTTCACGGAAATGTAGTTTTTGGGTTTTTTTACATTCAGGGCCTTATAAGCATATACTGGTGTTTTTAAAAGTTATGTTTGACTTTATGACTTTCTGTATCGTTTCTGGGATGCTTAGAACTCAAATTACACTCTTGGAAATAGTTTCTTTTGATGCATATGCTGTTTTCTTTGCATATTTGTATTGTAATATGTATTTTCGTTTTGATGAAGACACTCAAAATAAATTTCCTGTGGTTGGAAACTATTTTGTGCAACTTTTTTGTATTTACAGTTTTGCGGGATAAGCATCTTAAATTTCTCTAGAAACCAGAAATATATGTTAAAAAAAACAAAAACGATTTTCAATTTTTTTGTAGTTTATTGCACTTTTTTTTTGCAATTTATGTAATTACTATGCACTTAATGCATACATAGTTTTAAAATTTGGGCTATAATGGTTGTATTAATGTATAGCAACTGGAAATCCTCCCAAGAATGGCACTACAACACTACATATAATATAAGCTCTGGCGGACTTGGTTCTATGGTAAGTCTTAAAGGGTTAACACATTCTCTCCATGGCCCCAGTCCCTAATTCAACACACTTCATTCAAATGATCAGCTGGGTGTAAATACTGCAGCCTGATGACAGGCTGATCATTTGAGTGGGGAAGCCCTAAAAACCTAAAACAGAGTTTAGGAGCACTGCTATTTCATTACTGCCCTAAGAAAAGTGGCCTAAGTGCACAATGACGCTGGCCTGAGACAAGAAACCCCAAAATGCTGTTTGAGTAAATAAATCAAATCAGAATCAGACTCTAAAAAAAAGCTTCTTTACATATTCAGACACATGTACATTTTGTACTTTTAAACGTGTATAAAATTATATTAGTCTTAGCAGATGCTGGCTCAGTGTGCCATTCGGATTTGGTACCAGGTCAAAGGTCAAACCCTCTTTTACTCCTCATTTCACTGAGCAGTCAGGCGTCTTGTTAAGTCAAATGTGTTTTTGTTGTTTCAGAGTAATATTTTGTCACAGAGGGCTAAAATACCAAATACGGTGAATGCTTGACGTAAATACAGAACCTGTCAGTTTGCCTTTCGAAACAGTCACTTTAGTGTGGCTGTACTGTTAGAAATTAACTTTCCCCTCAGTCATGGTGATACCTGTGGGCCTGAAGATAAAAACAGGCCACAGACTTTATGTCTGTGAAGGTTCTTGGTCATCCAGGGCTTGGTACTTTTAAGAGTTTGAGTTGAAGACAATTGGTCCTTTTCTTAATGTTCATGAAGATGCTTCACCTCTTTAGGTTTGACAGCTGATGGGGAGTCTCAGGTATTTAACCCCCAGTAAGGATGTGATTCTGACGGTGGTCCTGAGAGTGGCTGACCCACCCTGCTGTCAACTGAGTTAGGTCACATGGGTCAAGGTGTGAGTGGGTAGTTGAATGGCCTGGAAGGGATCCCAGGACTGTGTTGGAAGTGGCCAACACTTTTTATGTGTTTGAACTTATTGTGACCACTAGAGGGAGGTGTGTGCCTGTTAGTGCTGTGAATGCGTCATGATTGTCAAGCTTAATTATGTTTGTACAGTAGTAATAAATAGAATAGAATAGAATAGAATAGAATAGAATAGAATAATCCTTTAATTGTCCCACAAGGGGAAATTTGGTTGTAACAGCAGCCAAAAAGACACATATACAAACAAACAGTACACGGGACACAGAACAGAAACATACACAATTTTTTAAATATTTACATTAAGGACAATGGTTACTATATACAGAGTATTGTACAGTTATTAAATGAAATAAAAATAACTACAGATAAGAGGCAAACCAGGTTGTAGTGCGAATCGGTTGGTTAACTTATTGCAGTTACAGCGCTGATGTAAACATCTATGTTTGTTGGGAGCAGTTCTGATTGTACAGTCTGACAGCTGCAGGGAGGAAGGACCTGCGGAAACGCTCCTTCATGCATCGATTCAATTCAATTCAATTCAATTCAATTTTATTTATATAGCGCCAAATCACAACAAAAGTCGCCTCAAGGCGCTTCATAGATACAGAGAAAAACCCAACAATCATATGACCCCCTATGAGCAAGCACTTTGGCGACAGTGGGAAGGAAAAACTCCCTTTTAACAGGAAGAAACCTCCGGCAGAACCAGGCTCAGGGAGGGGCGGCCATCTGCTGCGACCGGTTGGGGTGAGAGAAGGAAGACAGGATAAAAGACATGCTGTGGAAGAGAGACAGAAGTTAATAACAGATATGATTCAATGCAGAGAGGTCTATTAATACATAGTGAGTGAGAAAGGTGACTGGAAAGGAAAAACTCAATGCATCATGGGAATCCCCCGGCAGCCTACGTCTATTGCAGCATAACTAAGGGAGGATTCAGGGTCACCTGGTCCAGCCCTAACTATATGCTTTAGCAAAAAGGAAAGTTTTAAGCCTAATCTTAAAAGTAGAGATAGTGTCTGTCTCCCGAATCCAAACTGGAAGCTGGTTCCACAGAAGAGGGGCCTGAAAACTGAAGGCTCTGCCTCCCATTCTACTTTTAAATACTCTAGGAACAACAAGTAGGCCTGCAGAGCGAGAGCGAAGTGCTCTAATAGGGTGATATGGTACTACAAGGTCATTAAGATAAGATGGGGCCTGATTATTTAAGACCTTGTATGTGAGGAGCAGGATTTTGAATTCAATTCTGGACTTAACAGGAAGCCAATGAAGGGAAGCCAAAACAGGAGAAATATGCTCTCTCTTTCTAGTCCCTGTCAGTACTCTTGCTGCAGCATTTTGGATTAGCTGAAGGCTTTTCAGTGAGTTTTTTGGACATCCTGATAATAATGAATTACAGTAGTCCAGCCTGGAAGTAATAAATGCATGAACTAGTTTTTCAGCGTCACTCTGAGACAGGATATTTCTAATTTTAGAGATGTTGCGCAAATGGAAGAAAGCAGTCTTACATATTTGTTTAATATGTGCGTTGAAGGACATGTCCTGGTCAAAAATGACTCCAAGGTTCCTCACAGCGTTACTGGAGGCCAAGGTAATGCCATCCAGAGTATGAATCTGGTTAGATACCATATTTCTAAGATTTTCAGGGCCGAGTACAATAACCTCAGTTTTATCTGAATTAAGAAGCAGAAAGTTAGCGGCCATCCAGGTCTTTATGTCTTTAAGACATTCCTGCAGTTTAACTAATTGGTGTGTGTTATCTGGCTTCATGGAGAGATAGAGCTGGGTGTCATCGGCATAGCAGTGAAAATGTATGCTATGTCTTCTAATGATGCTGCCTAAGGGAAGCATGTATAATGTAAACAGAATTGGTCCTAGCACTGAACCCTGTGGAACTCCATAATTAACCTCAGTGTGTGAAGAGGACTCTCCATTTACATGCACAAATTGGAGTCTATTAGATAGATATGATACAAACCACTGCAGTGCAGTACCTGTAATACCTACAGCATGTTCTAATCGCTCTAATAGGATATTATGGTCAACAGTATCGAACGCTGCACTGAGGTCTAGCAGGACAAGCACAGAGATGAGTCCACTGTCAGAGGCCATAAGAAGATCATTTGTAACCTTCACTAAAGCTGTTTCTGTGCTGTGATGAGCTCTGAAACCTGACTGAAACTCTTCAAATAAACCATTCCTCTGCAGATGATCTGTTAGCTGTTTGACAACTACTCTTTCAAGGATTTTTGATATGAAAGGAAGGTTGGAGATTGGCCTATAATTAGCTAAGACTGCTGGGTCTAGAGATGGCTTTTTGAGTAAAGGTTTAACTACAGCCAGCTTGAAGGCCTGTGGTACATAGCCGATTATTAGAGATAGGTTGATCATATTTAAGATCGAAGAATTAATTAATGGCAGGACTTCTTTGAGCAGTTTTGTAGGAATGGGGTCTAAAAGACACGTTGATGGTTTGGAGGAAGTAATTATTGAAGTTAACTCAGAAAGATCAATTGGAGAAAAAGAGTCTAACTTAACATCAATGGTACTAAGAGTAGCTGTAGATAATATTACATCTGTGGGATGATTACTGGTAATTTTTTCTCTAATGATAAAAATTTTATTTGTGAAGAAGTTCATGAAGTCATTACTAGTTAACGTTAAAGGGATGGTTGGCTCAACAGAGCTCTGACTCTTTGTCAGCCTGGCTACAGTGCTGAAGAGAAACCTGGGGTTGTTCTTATTTTCTTCAATCAGTGATGAATAGTAAGATGTTCTGGCTTTGCGGAGGGCTTTCTTATAAAGCAACAAACTATTTCTCCAGGCTAAATGATGATCCTCTAAATTTGTGACACGCCATTTCTTCTCCAGATTACGAGTCATCTGCTTTAGGCTACGTGTTTGAGAATTATACCACGGAGTCAGGTACTTCTGATTAGAGACCTTAGTTTTCACTGGAGCTACAGTATCCAGAGTCGTACGTAGTGAGGAGGTGAAATTATTAACAAGATAATCGACCTCTGTTGGGGTAGCGTTCAGATAGCTGCTCTGCTCTGTGTTGGTACAGGGCATTGAAGATGATAACAGTGGGTGGATTATATTCTTAAACTTAGTTACAGCGCTTTCAGAAAGACATCTACTTTGATAAAATCTACTCTCCACCGCTGTGTAATCAATTATTGTAAATGTAAATGTTATCAGGAAATGATCAGACAGGAGAGGGTTTTCAGGAAACGCTGTTAAATGTTCAGTTTCTATGCCATATGTTAAAACAAGATCTAGAGTGTGATTAAAGTGGTGGGTGGGTTCTTTTACATTTTGAGAGAAGCCAATTGAGTCTAATAACAGACTAAATGCCATGTTGAGGCTGTCATTTTTAGCATCTACATGGATGTTAAAATCACCCACAATTATTATTTTATTTGAGCTCAGAACCAAATTAGATATAAAGTCTGAGAAATCAGACAGAAACTCTGTGTAAGGCCCAGGTGGACGATAGATGATAACAAGTAAGACTGGTTTCTGAGTTTCACAGCTGGGGTGGACAATGTTAAGCATCAGGCTTTCAAATGAATTAAAAGTCTGTCTTGGTCTTTCATTAATTAATAGGCTGGTGTGAAAAATTGCTGCCACACCGCCCCCTCGGCCTGTGCTTCGAGGTTTCTGGTAGTTAGAATGACTCGGGGGTGTTGATTCATTTAAACTAACATAATCATCCTGCTGCAACCAGGTTTCTGTAAGGCAGAGTAAATCAATTTGTTGATCAATTATTAAGTCATGTACTAACAGAGACTTGGAGGAGAGAGACCTAATATTTAATAATCCACATTTCACTGTTTTACTCTTTGGTTCAGATGTGGATACTGTACTGTTCTTTCTTTGTAATTGTTTATGTTTAAGTTGTTTGTTGCTGGTTTTTAGTTTGTTTTTTGTCTTTTTGGAAGCTGACACAGTCTCTATGGAGATGGGTTTTTGGGGGGGTAGCAGGAGGAGAGAAGCTGCAGAGAGGCGTGTAAGACTGCAACTCTGCTTCCTGGTCCCAACTCTGGATAGTCATATTTTGGGGGGTTTAATAAATTTGTCCATATTTCTAGAAATGAGAGCTGCTCCATCCAAAGTGGGATGGATGCCGTCTCTCCTAACAAGACCAGGTTTCCTCCAGAAGGTTTGCCAATTATCTATGAAGTCCACATCGTTTCTGGGACACCACTCAGACAGCCAGCAATTTAAGGAGAACATGCGGCTAAACATGTCACTCCTGGTCTGATTGGGGAGGGGACCAGAGAAAACTACAGAGTCCGACATTGTTTTAGCAAAGTTGCACATCGATTCAATATTGATTTTAGTGACCTCCGATTGGCGTAACCGGGTGTCATTACTGCCGACGTGAATTATGATTTTACTGAATTTACGTTTACCCTTAGCCAGCAGTTTTAAATTTCCTTCAATGTCGCCTGCTCTGGCTCCTGGAAGACAATTGACTATGGTTGCCGGTGTCTCTAGCTTCACATGTCTGAGAACAGAATCACCAGAGTTTGACCCCCGGCGGGTGTGTCACCGAGTGGGGAAAAACGGTTAGACACATGAACGGGTTGGTGGTGTACCTGGGGCTTCTGTTTAGGACTATGCTTCCTCCTCACCGTGACCCAGCCGCCCTCTTTCCCCAGCTGCTTGGGGTCTGCCGGGGAACAGCTAGCGGGGCCTACGCTATCTTCGGCTGCACCAGCTACAGGGGCCTGGCTAGCTACGGGTGAATGAAGGGTGCGAAGCCGAGTCTCCAATTCAGTAATCCTGGCCTCCAGAGCACCAAATATGCTACATTTGTTACAGATATCATTACTGCTAAAGGAGGCCGAGGAGTAACTAAACATCTGACACAATGAGCAAGAAAGTGCAGGAGGGACAGGTGAAGTAGCCATGGTGCTAACGAGTCGGCTACGAGCTAAGCTAAGCTAGCGAAACAGTACAGAGACAGTGAGTGAATACTTTGGCTATAAATTAGGTAGTGAGTACACAGAAAGTGTGCTTCGGATGAAGCACGTGAAGATTATACTATGAAAGAAGAATGTATTTAAAAGTTGTTAATTAAATTGCTAAGCAAATAAGCTACTCAGAAACACCACTGTGTTTGAGCGGGAACAGGAAGTGATACTCTACCGCAGAGCGAGCGAACACCTAGTGACAGCGCCACCAAGAGTCTGCATCGAGGATGCAGCAGTCTGTCACTGAAGCAGCTCTGCAGTTCAGCAACATTTACATGCATGTGGTGGGAGACTCTGTCCATCAGAGAAGTTATTTTGGCCAGAGTCCTTCTGTCTCCCACCACCTGCACTGGGTCCAGGGTGCATCCCAGAACAGAGCTGGCCTTCCTGATGAGTTTATCCAACCTCTTCCTCTCAGCTGCAGATAAACCGCTGCTCCAACATACAACACTGTAAAAAATGACAGATGCCACCACAGAGTCATAGAATGTCTTTAAAAGCGCTCCCTGTACTCCAAATGACCTCAGCCGCCTCAGCAGGTAGAGTCTGCTCTGACCCTTCCTGTAAAGAGCATCAGTGTTGTGGCTCCAGTCCAGTTTATTATTCAGGTGAACACCCAGGTACCTGTAAGAGTCTACTATCTCAATGTCCACTCCCTGGATGTTCACCGGTGTCAGTGTGGTGGGTCTGCGTCTCCGGAAGTCCACCACCAACTCCTTGGTTTTCCCGGCGTTGATCAGCAGGTGGTTCTGCTGACACCAGTCCACAAAGTCCAGAGTCCACTGTCTGTACTCTGAGTCGTCCTCACCTGTGATGAGGCCGACTATGGCAGAGTCGTCAGAGAACTTCTGTAGGTGGCAGCGTGGGGAGTTGATGGAGAAGTCTGCAGTGTAGAGGGTGAAGAGGAACGGTGCCAGCACAGTTCCCTGTGGGGCCCCCGTACTGCAGACCAGCGTGTCAGAGACACAGCCCTGTGACCTCACATACTGTGGACGTTCTCTGAGGTAGTCCAGTATCCACTGGGACATGTGGTGGTCCACTCCCGATAGCTCCAGCTTGTCTCTCAGAAGTCGTGGCTGGATGGTGTTGAAAGCACTGGAGAAATCAAAGAACATGATCCTCACAGTGCTTCCAGGCTTCTCCAGGTGAGTCAGAGCTCGGTGCAGGAGGTAGATGATGGCATCCTCCACCCCAATGCCAGGCTGGTAAGCAAACTGCAGCAGATCCAATGAAGACTTCACCAGGGGGCGCAGATGGTTTAGAACCAACCTCTCGAGGGTCTTCATCAGATGCGATGTCAGGGCTACCGGCCTGTAGCTGCTGAGGTCCTTGGGATGGGAGGTCTTTGGTACCGGTACCACACAGGATGTCTTCCACAGCTTTGGTACTTTCCCCAGTGACGGGCTCAGGTTGAACAGATAACCTAGGATGCCACACAGTTCATCTGCGCAGCATCTCAGGAGCCTGGAGCTGACGCCATCTGGACCTGCAGCCTTCCGCACCTTGATCTTGCGAAGCTCGTTCCTCACTTGAAGTGCTGAGATAGAAAGAGTGGATTTTGGGGGAGGGGTGTGTATGTTGGAGTCCACAGAAGCCGGGGGTGGGTGTGATGACAGGGAGCTGGGAGGTGTGAAGCTGAGAGGTGTGAAGTCCTGAGATGAAGGACAGGCAGTCCCTGAAGATGAAGGAGATTGCGGCAGGGGGGACGATGCTGTGGGAGGGGTGGGTGGTTGATCAAACCTATTAAAATATTTATTTAGGTCATTCACCCACCCCAAGTCTCCTGCAGCCTGGGGGGTTGGTTTTTGTCCTGAGATTGTCTTCAGGCTGTTCCAAACCCCTCTGATGTTGTCCTGTTGCAGCTGCTCTTCCATCTTTCTCCTGTAGTTTTCCTTTCCTTGCCTTATCTTCCATTTCAGCTTCTTCTGAACAACTCTCAGCTCCTGTTTGTCTCCAGATCTAAAGACTCTCTTCTTCTCCTTGAGGAGAGCCTTAATTTCAGGATTTATCCATGGCTTGTTGTTAGAAAAACACCGTACCTTTTTGATGGGTACGGTGTTGTCCACACAGAAGTTCATGTAATCCATAATGCAGTCTGTGATGTTGTTGAGGTCATCCTCCAGGGGCTGCAGAGGTCGTCCCATACAGTAGAACGGAAACAGTCCCTCAGGGCCTCTTCAGTCTCTGCCGACCATTTCCTTACTGTGCGTTTCACAACTGGTTCTCTGTGTACTAGAGGTTTATACACAGGCTGGAGATGAACCAGATTGTGATCTGAGCCCCCCAGGACTCGGTCAGGTCGGAGCTGCTGATACTGGCTGCCAGCTCGGAGCGGCGCCGGAAGTTAGTTATGTTAATACCCAACTCATTAAGTTAATACCCAACTCATTCTAAATTCTAAAGGAATGATAATGAATAAAAAGTACCATAGCAGGTTAATTTCACAGCATAAGTTACCATGATGATTTGCCTTGAAGTGAACCACCTTCGTAGTACAGAAAACCCAGGGTTAACCAATATTTACCTGGATAAGTCAAAATCTAGCTTCCTGTAGTCACACACCTGTTGGTGTTGTGCCAAAGAGTGATTTGTCCTGTTTCTATGTTCTACTGTTGACTACAGTAGTTACCAACATATCTCATCTCTGACAGAGCTCCCTCTCACACTGAAGTCACTCAGTGACTGGATGTTCCAGTGAACTACAGAGCTGAAATGTAAAGACTTGTTTTAAAGATGAAACTCGTCCACTGAGATGAGCTGTCAGCAAAAACAGAAGCAGCCATTAAAGATAAAAACTGCTGTCTGTGCTCAGTTCATCTGTTTCTGCAGGATTTTAAACACTGACAACACCCAGAACTCTGAACAGCAGCGGCACACTCAATGCCGGAAAAAGCTCTGAGACATTTTAAACCTGCTGCAGTTCAATAGGAGGCTGGTTTGTTTCCTCACTCTGCTTTTGTCTACGTTTGTAGATCAAAAAAACAACAACAGCAACAACATCAAGCACAGCAGGAACTGACAGACCAACTTTCAGTCCAACAGATCCATCTTCCTCCCCTTTGTCTTCCTTTCCTCCATCTTTGTTGTCTTCATCCTCTGTGTGTCCTCCTGTCTGACCTGCAGGTGAGAAACAGGTGTGAGGTGTCAGCTGTCAGGTAGGTGATGAGTGAAGAACAGAACAGAATCCATTTCCTCTTCAAACTGCTGTCAGACATTATCTACTGCACTCTGATCACATCCTTAAGAATCAAAGACACGTCTCCATCCTTCATCTGTCTGTCCTGCAGATACACCCGGTTCATAAAAGATGGATGCTGGTTTTCTAAAAGAAAGTGACCATCCCGGTACAAAAGCACACATAGACAACCGTAGCTTGCCTCAACCAGTGTATGAATGTGAGCGTGAATGAATAATGGCATTGTAAAGCGCTTTGGGTGCCTTGAAAAGCGCTATATAAATCCAATCCATTATTATTTATCTCCCAGGTCAGCTCTGCTCCACTCTAAAACTAAGATGTTGTTGTTTGGAGCTCGACATGTCAGAGTGACATCCTGTCCAGACTCAGCTGTGATGATTTTCTGCTCTGAAAGAGGAAACAACACAGAGCAGAGAGGTTAAAGGTCAAAGTACAAATGTTCTTCTATGGCAGCCAATCAGAAACACACAATAAAAGATTGTCTTCTTTTATTAGATGATGATCTTTGATTGTGTTTCTTCTTGTGTCAGCTGCTCCCTTCAGGCGTCACCACAGCGAGTCTTCTCCTCCTCCTCACCTGATCCCGAGCATCTTCATCAGGGCTGATTTGTGACAGAAGGACAGCAGCATGAGTGAAAGGGAAGGTTTAAAGATGGCAGTGAGCTGCTGTCATGTTTGCTTTGGAGACTCTGACACAAAGACAGGAGGCCGAGCTGAACATGTTCAGATTTTCTTTCATTTATATCATTAGAAAGAAGACAAAGTTAGAGAGGAGAGGAACTTTTGGAAATGAGAAAAACTTATATAAAAATATAGCCTTAGTTTTAGAATCGGCACTGCTTTTTATTGTAACAGCTGTACTGATGCTCCTAAACCTCTGACACAAACCTCCAGACAGTAATAATTAAAAAAGAATATGTCTGTGAGGGTTCTCAGTCATCCAGGTCATCGTAGTGAAAGGAGCTTGCAAAGAAAAGCGTCTGGACTTCTTGCTTGAAGAGGTTTCACCTCTCATGAGAGAAGCTTCTTCAGTTCACTGAAGTCCAGATGCTTTTCTTTGCAAGCTCCTTTGACTTAAAAAAGAATAAAACTTTTAAAAACTCTTCAAGCAATAAATAATAAAACATGAAAAAGAAAAAAAATCATCTGGAAACTAAACTGAACTAAACACAAAAAGTCCAAATGGAATAAAAAGTCAAACTAATGAGAAAAAACTACAATAACTCTGTTCCACAAACAACAACATGTGCTGATAATAACTCCAGCCAGCCTTGCGTCAGTCATGATACTGAATGAATAAGAAACTAATTCTTAGAGAAATATTATCAGCATGTAAACCAGACTGAGACTCTTTATCTCAGAAATAAACT